>NC_056743.1:1605979999-1606025831 GCF_019279795.1 Protopterus annectens | reverse complement strand
TTCGAGGTTGTGTCTTACTGGCTCGTTGGCTAAGTAGAACGTTTTTTACTTATTTAGTCCTTTTCTATCACCTTTTTTCTGTTATATATATATATATATATATATATATATATATATATATATATATATATATATATAATAGTTTCTTCTGTATTGTGCGTCTGTTTTTTGAAAGTTTTCAACCCCTATTCCTCCCTTAGGACTGTACGGCCCATTTAAATTAGAGGGCTGTAGTGCCCGTTTAAGTTAGAGGGCCTTTCCTCCCTGTGTGTGTGTGTGTGAATGGTATTTTAAAAAAAAAAAAAAAACATTTTTCTTCTTCTTTACTCTTTTAATTTTTAGTTGGTAACTATGTCTAAAGATAAAGATAGGGATCACAAGGATCATCGCCCTTCGGGCTTCAAAAAATATGATAGGTGTGCGTAGAAAATGTCCCTTACAGACAGCCACACCAGTTGCGTATATTGTCTGGGCAAAGACCATTTACAGGAACCTTGCCCCTTCTGTCACGCTTTTAGTACAAGAGTGTTAAACGAATGGAAAAGAAAACGTATTGACAGGGGTCTCATGACCAGTTCCTTCCAGGAACAGCTGGAACTTGGTCAGGCAGCTTCAAAATCTTCAAAGAGAAAATCATCGGCCCCGACTTCGGAGCCGACCAAAAAGTCTAAAGCGTCGGAACCAAGGAGTTCCGGTTCCGACTCTGCTTAATCTTCGGTGCAGTCTATTCCGTCGGTTCTGAGACAGTCTTCAGTACCGAAGGTTTTACCTGACATCAAGACTGTATCTCCTAGTTTGAGATCTCCTATTTTGGAGAGAAAGAGGTCTCCTTCAGACTCCACCAGATCCTCCAGGACCCTATCAGATGAGGACATTGAGAGGGTGGTGAAGAGGTTGCTTTTGGATCCAGCTCTGGCTAGAAAATTGACCCCTCCAGACCCAAAGGTCTCGGAGCCGTCCCCTGTACCGATCACTGTTCCTCCTCCAACTGCTTTGCTCTCGGAGCCTATTATGTCAGGTTTCTCTGTCTTCGACTCTTCGGCTCCGGGGGATTCAGCCTGTTTCCTCAGAGCCAATTACTCTATCCTCGATGGCTCAGTCTGGAGCCGAGGGTTCTGGGAGCCGACGGTCTTGTGTCGACTCCGAGGGGACAGTAACCGTGAGTTTCTTCGGAACTGACCCTCTTGCAGCCTCGGCTCGACTCAGCTCGGCTCCCACTTCTGCTTCGGAGCCGTTCCCTTTTGCTAGGAGTCGACCATCCGCCCCCTCGGAGCGAAGGTCTTCTTTCATACGCGGCAGATGGAGCAAGCAGGGCAGCCGCAGCAGGAATAGCTCTCAGGAGACATTCGTGGCTACGTCTTTGTAATTTTACGTAATCCTTCAAGTCTTCCTTCACTAACGTTCCCTTTGATGGTTCATCTCTTTTTGGACCCCAAGTGAAAGAGACTTAGACTAGGTGCGAGCAGGAAGTAAAAACCTTATCTGCCATTGGAGTCCGTTTCTCTCTCCCGTCCAGACGCTATCCCAAGGGTAATACAGGAGGAAAATGTGGTTCCGCAAATCCCAAAAACGTTTTCCTCAGGCACAAGGTCAACCCTCCCCCAGGGCGAGGATATAATGGAAGATGCTGCCCTCGCGGCAGAGGAGGGCCGAAACATCAGGGTGACAGAGAAACTTTCTCTGATTGTCCCTTCCATCGACCCTGAGGGGTTGCCCGACTGTCCATCTCTGGAGGCAGTCGGGGGCGTATATCACTGTACCCAAGCGCCTGACTAACTATCACTCAAGATCGTTGGGTACACACAGTAATGTCCAGAGGTTACCTGATTCCCTTTATTTCCAAACCCCCAACAAACCGGTCTCTTCCAGACATACCACCCATGCAACTAGACCGTGCAACATCAGAGGTCATCTCGTTGCTACAAAAAAGAGTTATCCAAGAAGTCCCCGCAGAGCAAGTAGGATCCGCAACTTACTCTCAATTCTTTTTTAGTTCCAAAAAAGACGGGACTGGAGAGCAATTCTAGATCTCAGCAGGCTCAACAAGCATGTAAGAAAATCAAAGTTCCGAATGCTCACTCTGCAACTGATATTTCCCTTTATCGGGAAAGACAACTGGATGTGCTCAATCGATCTCCAGGATGTGTACTACCACATCAAAATGGACAGGCGCTCCAGGAGACACACTTCCGGCTGGGAGCCAGCCATTTTCAGTTCAGAACACTGCCCTTTGGCCTCACTACAGCCCCCAGAGTGTTTACCAAATGCATGGCAGTGGTAACGGCTCACCTGAGACGTCAAGGATTCCAGGTGTTTCCGTACCTAGACGACTGGCTCCTCACTGCTACCACCAAGCATCAACTCATAAGGACCAGGGACGAGACTCTATCCTTCTGCGCCAGCCTAGGCATTACTGTCAACTTGCAAAAGTCAGTCTTATCTCCCTCGCAGACTATTGTATATCTAGGCTGAAAAATAGACGCAACCACCATGTCAGTAAAGCTAACACAGGAAAGAGTGGAATCTCTATGCAGTCAGATCAGATCCTTATTAAACAAACAAAGAGTCCAGGCCAGAGTAGTCCTTCAAGTCCTAGGGACTATGGCTTCCGCCATCTTATTAGATGTTCTTCGTGTTTCACTGTTGCAGTCATTACATTTGGGTAATCTACTGGCAGGTTGCCCTCAGTCAGCTTGAATTCCAAAATCTTGGGTCCTGCGTCGGCTGCTGTCTCCTCTTCCATGACGTCAGGTCATCAAGGGTATAAAACATGCAGCCGATGCCATTTTCTTCAGTCTTTCTTGCCCTGCGGTGCCTGAGGCAGAAGCATTTCGCAAGTGACAGTCGGCTGACTACTGAAATATTCGAGTTTGAGTTTCAGAACCGAAGTCTTCACTAAAGCTCAGTACCCCATTGGGGAAATTTTTTTTCTTGCTCCATTCCGATGTCAGAAAAAGTTAATAATTGTATTGCTTGTGGGAAGCAAATACCTCATAAGGATTTCCATTTATACTGTATTCCTTGCCTAGGCCCTGATAACAACGTGCCTGGCTGTCAGTTTTGTGCTAGATTTAACCAATGCACTATTAAGCGTCGGTATATTTTTGCCTCAAAGTATTTTGGAAACAGATTTAACTATCCAGAAATGTCATCGGATAGCAATCCGACTACCGGAGTACATAAAAAACGCAAAGAAAAAGACAGAGAGAGTACATAAAAAACGCATAGAAAAGGACAGAGAGAGATAATCGAGGTCCAAAACTGACGACGAAGCTTCTCCTAAGCCAGTCGCCGGTTCGCCGGTACTCAATGAGGCACTTTTGTAGCCCCTGATACCCGCAACTTTCGAGTCGCAGGCCCCTACCGACACCCATGTGGAGTCTGGCATGCCGCGAGATACTCAAAGTATTGGACCAACAGATGTATCTCCCTCGGATGGGTCTGGAGCTGCTGAGCAGGCACCGGCTTCTGAGGGTGTATTCAGGCATCAACATTTGTATATCAAACCGACAACAGCTGCAAAACCAAAGACAAAAGCAACTTCTAAAACTAAAAAACCAACACATGAGCCATGTGCACACGCCTCTATGCCTAAAAAACAGATGATCAAAATGGCTAAGGACCTTATTACCTTGATCAGGGGTACCCATCCCCCTCCAGATAAGAGGCCTAGGCAAGACACTGATTATGAATCTTCAGATCAGGTTTCTATTTATTCTGATTCCTCTTCTGATCAAGAATTATCTATACCTCCCTATGAGGATTCAGATGCAGAGGAATCTATACCATCTGCATTACTTCCTGAGGATTATTCATTTGGAGAAACCCTGCATACTTTGAGGGAGCATTTTCACTGGGAGAGTCAAGATTTCTCAGAATCAAAAAAGAGGCTCAGGTATTTCCTTCTTCTCCCTCAGCACAGGCCTTTAGCCATACCCCCATTGTGGATGATGTGTTTTCGGAGTCAAGCTTGACCCCCTGACTCCTTACCTCTGGCTCCCAGCAAGCCTGTCAGATATTACAGGGTCCCTGACTCACATAAATTTTTATTTAGAAACCCTGCTGCTGATCCTGAAACTATTTCACAGGGTCCAAAGGGAGTTATGGCCTCAACAGCAAAAAACCCTACCCCCTCTGACAGAGATTCAAGGGCATTGGATAGATGGGGAAAAAAGGTTTATACATCTGCAACCTTGGCAATTAGAGCCTTAAACTGTCAATTTCATATGCTGAAGTATCAACAACATGTTATGGGATTGCTGAAACCAAAAATGATGTTGATTTCTGAATGTGCAGAAAATAAAGAATTGCAGGAATTATTGCATGCAGCTGAACAGGTTGGAAAGCATACTTTGCAATGTGGTTTTGATTCCTTAGAGGCCTCCTGCAGGGCTGCAGTTACTGGATCTGTGATTAGGAGGCATGCCTGCCTAAAGGAACAACATTTGCCTGATCATGCTAAAGCTAAATTGCTAGATGCACCTTTACAACATGATACTCTGTTTGGTATTAAGGCAGAAGAGGTTTTAAAGAAAATGGAAGACAAAGCTAAGTCTATGCAAACTGTAAAAGACTTCTTACAAGTGCAGCCACCAAGATTCAGTAGACACTGGCCTACAAAAAATTGGTCCTTTCCTTTGTCAGACAGAGTTCAAAGGGGCAAACCCAGACGCCCTAAGGGTAACAGATACCAGGCGCAAGATTCATACAGGTCAAAGCAATGGGGCACTTCTACCTACAAATCTGGAGGAGATAAAGAGCAAACCTACAGAAAACAGTCCCAATGACTTCCCTCTACCTGCACCAAGCATTTATCTTTTGACTGCACCCTTAGGGGGGAAAAAAAGAAGTTATGTTCTTACCATAACGTTCCATGTGAATTGTTCATCTCGCCTTTGTTCTTACACACGGGTTCGGAGCCGATCCTCGGCTCCGAGTCGGCCGCTTCACAAGCTCTGCATCTGAAAGAAAGCTCGAGGCACAGTCTATATTCCATGATCCTCCTTTACCATACCTCAGATCTAGTTTGCAAGAAAACCCCAGAAAACAGTACTCAAGACTGCGTCTGATTCTCATACAGACAAACCTACTAGAAACTGAATACTATAAGCACCACCCCCAGATAGGCAAAAAGAGAATAGGCTGCTTACTGAGGACTTGGTAGAGAAGGCCATTTAGACAAACCAATCAGACACTAGTCATTCCTGTTCTTCCAGAACGTGGTGGGGGATGGAGGGAGGGATTGTAAGAACAAAGGCGAGATGAACAATTCACATGGAACGTTATGGTAAGAACATAACTTCTTTATGTGAAATTGTTCGATCTCGCTTGTTTACACACGGGTAGCGTCCCTAGCTCCGTTACCCTGGGTGACTTATGGAAGAACGTTCCTGAGTACAGTGGAACCAAATGCTGCTCTGTCCTTGGAGGACCTGTCAACTTTGTAATGAATGACAAAAGTATGAGGTTTTGCCCACGTAGCCGCTGCACAAATAGTATCCAGCGGGAGAAGAGCGGCATGGGCAGAAGACGTAGAGACAGCCCTGGTAGAATGAGCCTTAGGCTTGAATGGAAGCGGTTGCTTTGAAGCAGAATAAACAAAATTTATGCAGTCCGAGAGCCATTTGGATAATGTCCGCTTGGTCACTGCCATGCCTTTCTTATTTTCTGCAAAAGACACGAACAGTTGGTCCGATTTTCTATAGTCTTTTGTCCTGTCCAGATAAAATCTCAATTGTCTATGCACATCCAACTTGTGTAGCATGTATTCCAATTTGTTTGAATGATTTTTGAAAAATGTGGGTAGTTCAATGGATTGATTTATGTTAAGAACTGAGCATACCTTCGGAAGAAAGGACGGATTAGTACGTAAAGAAACTCTTATCAGGGTGAAAAATCATGTATGGCGGTCTGACTGACAGTGCTTGGAGCTCTGAAATTCTCCGAGCCGAGGTAATAGCGATGAGAAACAAGGTCTTCCATGACACATATTTAACTGAACAGGTTGACGCTGGTTCAAAAGGTGGAAGCATAAGCTGAGACAACATCAAATTCAAATTCCATGGGGAGATCGGTTCACGAATGGGTGGTCGGAGGTGGAATGTACCTTTCATGAATGCCCTACAAAGTCTGTGAGACATGATTGAAGAATCCCCTTCACCTACATGAAAATTTGATATGGCCGCTAACTGTACCCTTATCGTAGAAGTAGAGGCTCCTTCGTGAAACAGTGTAGATAAAAATTCTAGACTTTTGTGTATCGGAGCTATCAAAGGGTCTAAACTTTGTGTAGACGCCCAGCAAGCAAAATGTTTCCATTTGCTCTTGTATAGTTTCCTGGTAGAAGGTTTGTGAGAAGAAAGCAGAATGTGCTGTACTGAAGGAGACAAAAACTTTGACCTGGCTAAGTTGGGAAGTGGAGCAGCCAAGCTGTCAATTTGAGGGATCATAGGGACGGATGAGGAACTCCCGACGAGTGAGTCAAAAGGTCTGGCTCCGGGTCCAGAATCCATGGTTCCTCCATCAGGTGGGCATGAAGAAAGGGAAACCAGATCTGTCGAGGCCAGAATGGTGCTATGAGTATGATCGTCCTTTCCAGGTTCCTGGCTTTCTGTAGAAATTTGGGAATCAAGGGCACAGGAGGGAAAGCATATAGGAGACCCGGGGGCCAATCGTGCACTAGTGCGTCCCTGGGGGCATCCCCCGGAGGGGGAAGAAGGGCAAAGTAGCTTTTGCATTTGGCATTCAAGGGGGATGCAAAAAGGTCGCAGCAAGGCTGGCCCCATCTGCGGAAAAGTCTTTCCGCCACTAGGTTGTTTAGGGACCACTCGTGAGGTAACAGGATGGCTCTGCTCAACCTGTCCGCAATGACGTTGGATGACCCCGGGATGTGCGTTGCTATCAGAAAGCGACCTGTGGACGCCGCCCATTGCCAAATTCTCAGGGCCTCTCTGCATAATGGGTAAGATCTGGTTCCACCCTGCTTGTTTATGTACCAGACCACTGACATATTGTCCGTCTGAACTGCCACTGTTCCCAGAGGTAGAGAGTCGTGAAAGTGTTGCAACGCTAGGAATACTGCTCTCAGCTCCAGAACATTGATATGCAGGTTGTACTCTATCTTGGACCACTCTCCTTGGACTGTTCTCCCCTGAAAAAGCCCCCCCCCCCACTCCATCAGGGAAGCGTCCGTGGTTACTGTGGCTATAGGACTGGGTAATACAAACGGACGACCCATCGTTAGGTCCTGGCTTTTTAGCCACCATTGAAGATCCCGCTTGCAAGATTCCGTGATCGAAATGTGGTGAGACAGAGGGTGTTGTTGGAACGACCACTGCGCGAAGTGTAGCCACTGGAGGATTCTCATGTGCATCCTGCCGAGGGGAACTGCAATCAACGTGGCTGACATCAAGCCCAGTACTTTTAGCACTTGTGCCGCAGGAACCTTTCTGCTCCGAATCAGAATAGCAACCTGGTCTTTGAGGGTTGATACTCTTGTTTGCGGGAGTTTGATTAGTCTTGTAGTAGTGTCTAATTCTGCCCCTATGAATGAAATATGCTGTGAGGGCGATAAGGCAGATTTTTCGAAATTGATAGAAATCCCTAAACGGGAAAAAAGGTTGATCGTGTATTCTCTGGCTTGCAGTAGACGATGCCTGGTGGTGGCGGTGAGGAGCCAGTCGTCCAGATATGGAAACACCTGGAATCCCATCCGCCACAGGTGAGACACCACTACTGCCATGCATTTGGTGAACACCCTGGGGGCAGAGGTGAGACCAAAGGGCAGTGCTCGAAATTGGAAATGACTGGCTCCCAGCCGGAAGCGCAGATGATCTCGGGAAGCTCTGGCCATTTTGATATGGTAGTAAGCATCCCTGAGATCTATACAGCACATCCAATCGTCCTTCTGTAGAAATGAAAGGATCGATTGTAGCGTGACCATCCGGAATTTTTCCTTCTTCACGAAGGTATTGAGTTTGCTGAGGTCCAAAATTTGCCTCGAGTCCCGTTTTCTTTGGAACTAAAAAGAACCTTGAGTAAGTTCCGGATCCTATCTGGTCCGCCGGGACTGGTTGGATGACTCTTTTTTCGAGCAGCCTTTTTATTTCTACGGCTGCTTGATTTCGCAGACTGGGTGGAACATCTGGAAATCTCATTTGATGGGGGGGTATTGTGATAAAGGGAATATTGCATCCTCTGATTACTATGCTTTGTACCCAAGAATCCGTTGTAAGACTTAGCCAGGCGTCTGGGTATAAAGCTAAATGACCCCGACTGCCTCCAGAGTATGACAGTCGGGCCTCCCTTCAGGAGTGCTGGAAGGGCTTTCCAGGGACGCTATCCCTGTCGCCCTGGTTCTGCAGACCCCCTCTGCCGCCTGGGCGTCGTCTTCCATTTCTACCTCCTCCTCTGCCTTTGGAGGGTGCGTCGCTCTGTGTGGGCTGGTAAGATCCCTGAGTTTTACAGAACCACATTTTTCCTCCTCTTTGCCCTTTGGGGTATGGTCTGGTCGGAGCGGAAAAACGGACCCTTACGGCAGACAGGGTCTTACCTTCTTGCTCACACCGAGTGAGAGTCTCCTTTACTTTGGGACCAAACAGGGTGGCACCATCAAATGGGGCATTGGTAAAGGAAGACTTGAAGGCTTCCGCAAAGGAGCAAAGGCGCATCCAGGATTGTCTCCGTAGAGTAATCGCTGAAGCTGCAGCCCTACTCGATCCTTCGGCTGCATATGAAATGAGCCTCATGGACGAGTTTACTATCGACGTGAGGGTGTTAAGTTGTGCGGTTACCTTTTCAGAGACAGCAGCATCTGTGTTACCCTGGAAAGTATCTCCCAGCTCTTTAATGAGATCTCTCTGAAGTCGTGTAAAATGTGTGAGGTAGTTCAGCGAACGCATGGAAAAAGTTGCTGAACTGAAAATGCGCTTCCCGTATCTGCCATAGTCCTGGAATTCTTATTAGGAGGATGAACAGAGGAAGATGACTCTGACATTTCCTTCTTCATGGCTGCCGCTACCACCATAGCATCCACTGGGACTCCTTTTGTAAGGTAAGCCTTGTCTCGGGGAGCAGTAATGTATTTCTTCGGCTTCCTAGGGACTGGTTCCACTGTATCTGGGGTCTCCCATGCCCTTCGAGCTATCAGTTCCATCAGTTCATCGAAGGGCGGGGTCACCCAGGAGGTAGAAGGTTGAGCCCCAAATGCCTTCAGCAACACCGATTCGTCCTCAGTGGGGGCAATGGTCTGCCAATCACCCCTCTGTTTCAAGATCTCCAGAATGTCAGCAAAAGAGACATCCTCTGAGGGGGACCGTGCGGACCCCTCTGGTTCCTCCAAATCGGTGTCTGATGTGAGTGATTCTTGTGGAGAATCAATGTGCCTCCTCTTGCACAGTATTTTCCTCGGGACTTCATCAGAAGGGGCATCTGGTGAGGCTTCCGAGGAACAGGGGACACCCTCTGCGGTTGACTGAGGCATTGGGTCTCTACGCTTGGTTGGGATCGCTGGTACAGAAACAGAACGCGGCCCTTTAGGGGAAGGAGAAGATGACTCCGATGAGGTGAGTGTCTTTTCAGACAAGACCTTCCTCATAACGTCGAAGGCACCGGAGCCCCGGGCCGAGGACTCCACCGGATCTGAAGAACACGGTAGTTTCCCCGAGACCGGGACCACGGGCTCCGGCCCCGAGGACGGAGCTGAACTAATCTGAGCCGAGGCCCCGAGAGGGAGAGTCAGAACCGAAAGCTCAGTTCGACTCTCGGCCCCGGAACCAAGGAGAGATCGTCGGCTTCGTGACTCCTCGATGGGCTCCGAGGGAGTCGAGGTCAGTGGTGCCGATCGCACAAAAGTAGGCTTCGGCACTGAGGGTTCTACGATCATCGGTTCCTCTTCTGTCGGCTCCGAAGACTCGAAGGGTCTCGGAGGAGGATCTGCTGGAGATACAGGGAGGGCTTCCAGTTTCGAGACCAACTGGGACGAAACCGCAATTAACTTGGACAGAGCCGTATTCTCCATGAGCTTCTGTACCACACGATCCACGTCAGTGTCCGATAAGGGTCTGGAAGAACCGGTCGAAGGGGCCGAAGATGTCACCGACCGAAGGAACAATGGTGGAGGAACCTCCGACACCGGCTCCAAGACCTGGGGCTCGATAAGAGATAATCGCTGCTCGCCCTCAAGTCTGTGGAGCCAGTGACCGAACCTTAGAAGACGTGCTCGGAGCCGATGACTTGGGCTCCGACACCTTCGAAGTCTTCGACCCCTTCGAAGACTTAGATGTCTGATCAGCCTTTTCCAAGGCTTCTTGAAAATCAGGCTTTAATAATCCCCTCTCTATCAGCTTCCTGCGCCTTTCCATCATGACCCTTCCACTGAAGGAGTGACAAATAGAGCAGTCCTCCTGCAGGTGGAGAGGGCCAAGACAGTAGACGAGGAAGATGGTTGTCAGTGATGGACATCTTCTGTCCACACTGACACCTTTTAAATCCAGATTTAACTTTTTCAGACATGGCTGAAAAGAAACACTTTACTAAGCAATCAAAGGTTATAACAATAATTATATAACTCTAGGTTATTAATGATTATGAACAGTCCTAATTAACTATTAACTATAGATATATGAATATAAGACTATGATATATATATATATATATATATATATATATATATATATATATATATATATATGTATATATATATATATATATATATATCGGAATAACAAGTAAATATCAAACACACAACTATTAATTAGCTAAATACTAGGAGAAGGTTTACTAAGTTCTAGTACTACTAACTGTCAGAGCCCTGACAGATGAAATAGGCCCAAGCCCAATATTATTTATATAAATCTCTAAAGATAATTAAACCTGGCTAAATACACACACACACACACACACACACACTAATCTAAGTATAATACTAGTAAAAGTTTTAAACAGTTCTAATATTAGCAAAAAACTTAGAAAAATAGCAAAATTGTTAACTGGCCCGAGCTCTCTCGATGCGATCAGCTGCAGCGGCAAACTAGATCTCAGGTATGGTAGAGGAAGATCATGGGATATAGACTGTGCCTCGAGCTTTCTTTCAGATGCAGAGCTTGTGAAGCGGCCGACTCGGATCTGAGGATTGGCTCCGAACCCGTGTGTAAGAACAAACGGCGAGATCGAACAATTTCACATTTAGCACTTTTTGCTCAAAATTGGCAGTTAATAACCCAGGACAAGTGGGTGCTAAACATAGTATCACAGGGGTACAGATTCCATTTCCATACTCTGCCAATGGCAAACGGTTGGCCAGATCTGCCAAAAAATCAATGGGCAGAGGCACAGAAACAGGTTACATCCCTCATGGATATGGGGGCCATTCAGCCAGTACCAGAACAGGAAAAAGGGAAGGTTTTTACTCAAGACTGTTCTTGGTACCCAGAAAGGGCTAGGCCTGGCGGCCAATACTAGATTTATCAATTTTGAACACCTACCTGGACATTCCAAAATTCAAAATGCTGACTTTGCAGCAGCTTCTGCCCATGCTGGGCCAGAATGCTTGGCTGGTGACATTAAACCTAAAGGAGGCACACCTGCATGTCCCAATAAGACAATCATGCAGAAGATACCTCAGATTCAAGGCTGGCTTAATGCATTACCAATTCTCTGCACTGCCCTTTGGCTTATCTACTGTGCCCAGGGTCTTTACAAAGTGCCTGGCACCAGTAATTGCATTTTGCAGACAAAGAAGTAATCAAATATATCCTTACTTGGACGACTGTCTCATTCAAGCAGAGAACAAGGACATTCTTCTTCAACACCTGGCGTTTGTGAAAAGGCTTCTAACATGCCTAGGGTACACAATAAATTAAAAGAAATCACAACTGGTACCGTCTCAAAAGATAACATTCCTGGGTGCAAGCTTGAATACACCTGCCCAGATGGCTTACCTCACGCCAGACAAGCAAAGGCAACTGACTACTTACTTCAAACTAATGGCAACAAAAACCCAGTTATCTGCAAGACCAAATTCTGCAGGCTTTGGGCTTCATGGCATCCTGCATCCTACTGATTCCATATGCAAGACTGCATATGAGGAAACTTCAATGGTACGTAAAAAGTTTATGGAGTCAACATTGTCACAGTCTGGAAACAATGATTCCTCTCATTCCCTGCCTACAACAGGAATTTCTATGGTGGGCAAAGGCATGTCTCCAAAACATGGGACGGACCTTCACTCTACCCCCTGCCAGCCAAACCTTAACAACAGATGCATCAGATTATGCCTAGGGGGCTCACATAGCGGGAAGATGCATTCAGGGCATATGGACCCCAAAACAAATGCATCTACATATCAACCAGAAAGAGATGCTAGCTGTTCAAAATGCCCTAACAGCCTTCAAGGACTTACTTCATCCAGGACAATTACTGATAAAGACGGACAACACCACGGTCATGTGGTATATAAACAAGCAGGGGGGCACACACTCATACCCCCTTTGCAGATTAGCCATGACACTGTGGGACACAGCTTTGACTTACCAAATACATCTTCAAGCTCAATTCCTGCCAGGAAAGCAAAATACTCTGGCAGACGATTTAAGCAGAAACCTTATGGATCCTCACGAGTGGTAGCTAGATCCACAAGTCTTCAGCATGATAACAACGGAATGGGGGAGCCCAGACATAGATCTATTTGCCTCTCCTCAAATTTATCAATTGAAAAGATTCTGCACAAGGACTTATCACAGACAAGCATGGAAAGTGGACACCCTATCCTTCAGTTGGAAAAACCTATCAGTTTACGCCTTTTCTCCTCTGCCTCTTCTTCCCAAGGTCCTCCTAAAAGTCAGACAAGAGAAACTAAAGATTATACTAATTGCCTCGGACTGGCCCCGCCAATACTGGTACCCAATCCTAAGGAACTTGTCTCAATACCCAGCTTGGACCTTACCTCAAAGACCTCAACTACTGTCCCAGCAAAACAATCAGATCCTGCACAATCAACTCCAGACACTGAACCTGGCAGCATGGCTGATCATGTAGTTATACAAACAACACCTCTCAGTAAAGCTGTGATGGATGTCATTTTGGAAGCCAGAAGGCCTAGTACTAGAAAATCTTATGCTGATAAATGGAAGAGACAAGGAACTGATACAGCAGAACGAAATATTCCTCAGATATTATAATACCTAACTGAGATGCTTGACAAAGGCCTATCTTTCTCATGAATTAAAATCCATGCCTCTGCCATTTTGGCCGCGGTGGTGGCTAGAGCGTCTTCTGCGTGGAGACATGCATGAATGGGCGTACCTTCGTTGAAGGTTGTGCGTTAGGGCTGGCAACTCAGCACGTAAAAATCAACTGCCAATCATTAGCAGACCGGAGTTCCGCTGTGACGACCCCTAACCGGGAAAAGCCGAAGGACACACACACACACACACAAAATACAGAGCCACCAATCTTTTCCCATCCGTTACTAAAGCAGTATCTTAGAGGAGCCAAAAAATTAAGGCCTCCTAGAAGATCACCAATACCTGCATGGGACCTCAATTATGTGTTGGAAAAGCTCACCCTGCCTCCATATGAACCAGCTGTTACCGCCGATATAAAGTTATTATCATGGAAAACAGCTCTGTTACTAGCAATTACTTCAGCAAGAAGAGTCTCAGAGCTACAGGCCCTCATGGCTATAGAGCCTTTTATCATATTTTACCCAGACAGGGTGTCTCTGAGGACAAATCCTAAATTTATGCCTAAGGTGGTTTCCAGTGTGGCTCTTATAGGTTCATAGGTTCATACTAGGCTATCTGCCCCTAGGGCATTTATAAGCCTAGCCAGAGTGTGTTTGGCTTTCGCCACCCATTTTAAATTAATTTTGCTATGCCCTTTTTCGAGGTTAGTATACTGTGCCTCTGTCTAACAGTGACACAGAAGTGATACCTGGGGTAAACCTACGATCTCCCATCCACTCATCAAGATTCCTCTTGAAGAGAGTCAGTGAGGGACTCTGCCTAACCTGGACTGGGATTTTATTCCAGAGTGAAGGGAGCCTCTGGTTATGAATCTGTCCCTCCAGCATGTCCTATTTATTTCAGTGCTGAGGTTCAAGTCTCTTGAGCGTAGCTCGATGGGATTTGGATTTTCTGAGGTGCAGCATGTCCATTAATTCCGGGTTGGACATGGCTTTATACGTCAGGCACAGATCGCCTCTGAGCAGGCGGTATGCCACTGAGTAGAGCTGGAGTTTCTTTAACCGGGCAGCATATGGCATCTGTTTGAGCCCTTTGATCCTCTTGGTGAGGTACTTTTGGGGTCTTTCCAGTTGCTGCAGGTGTCTGGTAAGGTACATCCCAAAAGGGCATTGTACTCAATTATGGGCCTGATGAGGGATGAGTAAAGAGGCACGATGACCTCCCCTGATCTAGATGTGAATCCCTTCATGATTAGGTGGGCTATATAAAATGTTTTTCTAACCACTTTGGCCACGTGGTTGTCAAATGAGAGATTGCTATCAACTTGGGTCCCCAGGTCCCTAATTACTTCTTCTGTACTTAATGGATTACCACCTATGTGGTAATTTGTGGGCACTTTGTTTTGCCAAAGGGGATGACTATACACTTTTGGCGTTTAGCTTGAGGCCATGGCTCTGGCACCAGTTGTCTGTTTCTATGAGGCCCTTTTGGAGGATGCTTGTGTCGGCTGGAGAGTCGATTATGGCACCCAGTTTGCAGTCATCTGCGAACTTGGTCAGCCACAGTCCTTCAGTGTTGGCCTGTACCTCCGAGAAATATATACTGAACAAGAGAGGTCCCAGGACTGAGCCTTGTGGGACGCCACTTGTAACTGGTTTGGAGTCTGACATGGCTCCAGCAATTCTAACCATGTGGGTTCTGTCCTTGAGCCAGTTTGCAACCCATCTAGTGATATAGGGGTTTATATTTAAACTGGTGAGCTTATCTATAATGCCTGAGTGGGGTATTGTATCTAAGGCTTTTGCGAGGTCCAGGTAGGCTGTGTGGACCACCTTCCCCTTGTCAATGGCCTTGGTGACTGTTTCAAAGAAATCAACCAGGTTTAAGAGGCAGGATCTGCCCTTAACAAAGCCGAACTGGGTAGGATCCAGTGTCTGTAGGTCCCCAATATCTTTATTTATGATGTCCATGATGATCCTTTCCATAGCTTTGCAGACCAAGCTAGTCAGGCTTATGGGGCGATAGTTTCCAGGATCCGTTGAGGCACCACCTTTGTGGAGAGGGACCACTGTTGCTGTACGCCACTCTTTGGGTACATATCCTGTAGTAAAGCTGAGATTGAATAAGAAGTTATGTACTCACCATAATGTTCCATCTGAGTAGGTAAACTTCATTTGTCTGCAACCTGTGGGATACGGATCCGACCTCGGATCCGAGCCGGCAACTTTACAAAGCTTAGATCCAAGCTCCTAGCTCCTCCCCTTGCCCATAATCCCCTGCCAACCCTTACTGACCTCAGATCAAGTTTGCCCGCAAGCACTATAGTGTAAAATTAACTACCTTATCAGAATGGTACATCACTATATGACAGGAAAACACATCTGAAGGTCAGGGGGACGGAGGGGGGATCGGTTGCAGACAAATGAAGTTTACCTACTCAGATGGAATGTTACGGTGAGTACATAACTTCTTAATCTGAAGTAGTTAACTTCATTTGGTCTGCAACCTGTGGGACAGAGTCCCCAGCTACCTAAGCCTTGGGTGGCCTTCATGGAAGGATGTTCCGGAGCACTGCGGAGCCAAAAGAAGTTCTCCCTCTGGATGTAATGTCCAATTTATAATGATCGATGAAGGTATGAGATGAGGCCCAAGTGGCTGCTGAACAGATATCATCCAAGGAAACCCTGGATTTAAAGGCGGCAGAAGTAGCCATAGCCCTAGTTGAATGGGCACGAACTCCTTGAGGTGCGGGCCTGCCAGAATTTTGATACGCTGTAATGATACACTGCGAGATCCATCTCGATAAGGAAACTTTCGAGATCGGTTTACCTAAATTAAATTTGGCAAAGGAGACGAACAACTGGTCGGATTGTCTGTGACCAGATGTCCTATGAATATAAAATCTAAGTTGTCTGTGTACTTCCAAGGAATGTAATTTGTACTCCCCTTTGTTCTTGTAGTTAGGAAAGAATACCGGCAAGTTGATAGATTGGTTGATATTAGATTCAGAAACTACCTTCGGAAGGAAAGAGGGATTGGTCCTGAGGTAAACCCTGTCCTTGTGAAAGGCTAAGTAAGGGGGTTCCACAGAAAGAGCTTGCAATTCGGATACTCTCCTGGCTGAGGTAATGGCCACAAGAAAGGCTGTTTTCCACGACAAATATTTGAGGTCTACTGAAGACACCGGTTCGAAGGGAGGGGCTGTCAGGGCTTGTAATACCAAAGTCAAATCCCATGGGGGTACCGCTTCCTTTATTGGAGGTCTAAGAAGAAAGGTGCACTTTAGGAACGTTTTGCACAATTTTGTAGAGATCAAAGGGCCCATTTCAGTACCTATGTGGTAATGAGAGATAGCTGCCAACTGAACCTTAACCGTAGAACAGCTAGCTCCGTCATTAAAAAGACCTGAAATAAAGTCCAGCACTGCAGGCAAGGGGGCTGTAAAAGGGTCCAAATTATGGCGTTCTGCCCAGATACAGAAACGCTTCCATTTATTACCATAGACCTGCCTAGTAGAGGGCTTGTGCGCTGCTACTAGGATAGTTTTAACTGGAGAAGAGATACCAGGAGTCCTAGCTACAAGTGGAACTGGAGCAGCCAAGCCGTAAGCTTGAGGCTGGCCAGGTCGGGAAGTGGGAGTCCCTGGGGGTGGGAGATTAGATCCAGAAGGGGATCTAGAATCCAGGGCGGATTCACTCGATGAGACCAGAGGTAAGGGAACCAAGCTTGGCGAGGCCAGAATGGGGCAATGAGGATCACCCTGCTCCCCAACCGACTGGCTTTCTGAAGAAGTTTCAGTATGAGGGGAAGAGGAGGGTAGGCATAGAGAAGACTGGGTGGCCAAGCATGCACCAAGGCGTCCCTCGGGGCTTCCCCGACAGGGGGAATGAGAGCGAAGTAATTGTTTCTTTTCGTGTTTGAGGGAGATGCGAAAAGATCGCAACAGGGCTGCCCCCAAATGGCAAAAATTCAACTCGCTACTCGAGGATTGAGAGACCACTCGTAAGGTAAAAGGATGGTGAGACTCACTCTGTCCGCCAGGATGTTGGTCTGTCCCGGAATGTGCGTTGCAATGAGAAAGCGGTTGGTGGAGATCGCCCATTCCCACACTCTCATGGCCTCTCGACAGAGTGGGTAAGACTTGGTTCCCCCTTGTTTGTTGATATACCATACCACAGACATACTGTCTGTTTGGACTGCAATTGTTCCTACAGGGAGAAGGCTCTGAAGTGCTTGCAACGACAACAGCACTGCCCTCATCTCTAGAACATTTATGTGCAATAAGGACTCCGAATCGTTCCACGTGCCTTGGACCGTCCTGCTCGAATAATGCCCCCCCCACCCCAGATGAGAGGCGTCCGTGGTCACCGTGGCGAGGGGTGGCCGTGGCAAAGGGGCGTCCCGCCTGGATGTCCGGCGATTGAAGCCACCAAACTAGAGCCCTCTAGCAGGCCCTGCTGAGAGAAATGGGGTGACTCAAGGGGTAGTGAAGAAGGGACCATTGGACTTGGAGAGTCCACTGTAAAATCCTCATGTTCAGACGCGCCATGGGAAGGAGGTTTATAGCGGCTGCCATGGACCCCAGGGCCCTCAGAACCAATCCCGCCGGAGGTTTTGAAGATTGAAAGATGGCCCGCACATGTGCCCTCAAAGTGTGTAACCGGTCGGAAGTTAAGAAGTCTAGTTGCCTGTTGGTGTCCAGTCTGGCCCTGATAAAGTTTATCACCTGGGTCGGGGTGAGAGAGGACTTGTTCGAGTTTATGGTGATCCCTAGTTGTGGAGCAAGGCTGCGAAAGTAGTCCCTGGCTAAGCATAGTAGATGCCTTGTCGGGGCGGTGAGAAGCCAGTCGTCCAGGTACGGGAAGACCTGCATTCCCTGGAGTCTCAGGTGGGCCGCAATCACTGCTAATACCTTGGTGAACACCCTGGGGGCTGAGGTGAGACCAAAGGGGAGGACCCTGAATTGGTAATGACTGGCTCCCAGCCGGAAGCGGAAAAACCTCCTGGACCGTTCGTCCATTAGTATGTGGTAGTACGCGTCCTTGAGGTCTATGGAGCACATCTAGTCGCTCTCCTGCAAGAGGGGGAGAATAGATTGAAGAGTGACCATCCGGAACTTTTCTTTGGTTACTGACAGATTTAGTAGGGAAAGATCGAGAATGGGCCTTAGGTCCCTTGTCTTTTTTGGCACCAAAAAGAACCTGGAGTAGTAACCCGATCAAGACTGGCCTGGGGGGACATGCTGGATGGCTCCTTTTTCTAAAAGCAGCCGAATTTCCGCAGCTTCTGCCTCCCTCTGATTGGGTGGAACATCGGGGAGGCATCCGGGGGTGTCGGGAATGTAGTAAAAGGGAATTCTGTATCCTCTGGATATGATACGAAGCACCCAGCCGTCTGTTGTAATGGACTCCCAAGCTGCCAGGTGCTTCGAGAAACGCCCACCGACTGCCTCCAGAGTGGAGCAGTCGGGCAACCCTTCAGGGTTGCTGCGTGGGCCGATCAGAGAAGGTTTCTCTGGACCCAAAGTTCTTAAGGCCCCCTCTGCTTCTAGGGCGGCGTCCACCCTGTCCTCCTCTGCCGCAGAAGGACTGGGAGTCCGGAGCGGACTGGGATTGTTGCGACTTTCGGAACCACATCTTCTTCTGTCCCTTTTGGTTCTTGGAGAAGGACCTCTGGGGAGCAGAGAAGAGGACTCCGACAGCAGACAACGTCTTCCCGTCCTTTTCGCTCTGGACCAAAGTCTCATGAACTGTCTCGCCAAATAGGGCAGAACCATCGAAGGGGGCATTTGCAAAGGACGCCTTGAAGGGTTCCGCGAAATCACAATGTCGGAGCCAGGCCTGGCGCCTCATAACTAGGCCTGCTCCGCTGGCTCTAGCGGCCCCCTCTGTAGCATGGGATAAAAGCCGCATAGAGGTGTTTGATATAGATCTAAGAGTGGCCATGCGAGTGGAGTACAACTGTTTGTCCTCCCCCGACATGGACTCCAGGGGCGATGCAGCGTACTCTTTGATAAGGTCTCGCTGCAGTCGAATGATATGTGCCATGTAGTTCATGGACCTTACAGAGAAGGTCGCTGAACTAAAGACCCGCTTCCCGAAATGGTCCATCGAGCGAGACTCCTTGCTCGGGGAATGGACTGAGGGACTCTCTTGGGCTAGCTCCCTCTTGGTGGCTGCTGCCACCAACATGGCATCTATGGGGGGTACCTTGCTCCAATGGGATTTCTCTGCTGGAGGGCTCAGGATCCTGTCGGGACGTTTATGGACTGGCTCCACAGTGACTGGCTCCTTCCATGCCCTAGTGGTGATAAGGTCCACTAAGGGGTCAGCCGGAGGGGACACCCAAGAGGTAGATGGGCCTGCTTCGAACGCCTCCAGGAACACGGATTCGTCCGAGGAAGCCTTGGGGGCAGACCACCCCCCTCTTATCCTAAGCATTTCCATGATGTCTCCAAAGGAGACATCCTCGGGGGGGGGTGGCCTTGGGGAGCCTTCCCCCTCATCCAAATCCGTGTCTTCTGTCAAGGACTCGGGGGAGTCCACGTGCCTCCTCTTACACTTCCGCTTGTGAGGAACATCCTTGGGGGGACTGTCCGAGGACGACTCACCAGCAACGTCTTGTTCCAGGGGAACGGCCTGAGACGTCAAAGCAGGCTGTCCCTGTGGCCAGGCGACGGAAGCCCTGCCCAAACGAGTGGGAGTGCGGGATGGAGCTGTAGCAGGGAGCGGGGGCCTGGATGCACTCAACAGAGCCCTCTCCACCACATCGAAGGCCGAGGGAGAGCCACTCTCTCTAGCATCCGAGATCCGACCCTCACTCGGATCTGATGGATGGATCAGAGCCGGCGCCGAGACCATCGGATCCGAAGGGCCAGTGTGCTCCGACCTGGACGGAGCCGAAGACACACCAAACCCCTCGGATCCGAAGCTCAGAGCACGGCTCCGAGAGCTCAGATCCGACAAGGACGGATCCGGAAAACTCGAAGGGAGAGTCGGAGCCAAAGTACCAGATTCTGTCGGTGCCGACCCACCCCCTGCTCCAACGCTGCCTGGCTCCGAGCGCTCCGAACCCAGGAAGCGGGTCGGAGAAGGAGCTATCAGGGCAAAGAAGGGGGGGGAGGCAGGAGCACTCCCATCTGCATTTGGGCCTGGATGAACTTTCGCATCACCCGGTCCAAATCAGCTTCAGAAAGGCTACGTGTTGATCTCGACGAGGCCACCGAGGCTGGCCGGGAGTGCCGCCTCGATGACCTCGACGGAGATCGGGTCTCCTCCTCCTCGGGTCCTGGTGAGAAGCATGGAGACCGGAGCCGAGAAGGAGAAGACCTGGAAGCCGTAGAGGGAGAAGCCCGCTTAGCAGGAGGGGCCGAAGTGGAGGCCTCGGCCCGCCGCTTGTGGTGCTTCTCCCTCCGTTTTTCTTTCCTGACCTCCCTCTCCTCCGGCGCCGAAGCGGGAGATTGAGTCTCGGCCAGGGGGAGGGAGGCAGGTGTGGCCACCGCCGAAGCCTGGGAGGAGGCCACAGAAGTACCGGAGGCCGAAGCCGAATCCGGGGGCAAAAGTCCCGCCAGGATCAGCTTAGACCTCTGGTCCTTCAGTGCCCTGGGGTTGAACGCCGCACAGATAGTGCATCCAGAGCAAAGGTGTTCAACCCCAAGACACCGGACGCACCGAGTGTGGCCATCCGCCGGGGAAAGCTTATGGCCACACGCGGTGCACTTAGAAAAGATTGGCTTTGGGGCCTCAGACATAATAAAGAAAACACACTCACTAGGCCCCAAACACACTACACACAGAACTACGCACCAGCGAAGGGGAGGGGAGGGTAATTTAACTAAAATTAACTAAAAAAGTTCAACTACGAGAGTTACACCAAAGGGAACCTAACACAACACACTCGTACACTAAAAGGTAGAAGAAAAACAAAGTTTTAAAATTTCTCACAACTCTGTGAAGACCCTAGAACCAGGAGCTCAAAACTTAGCTGCTGACCAGAAGCGCGGCAAACTAGATCTGGGGTCAGTAAGGGTTGGCAGGGGATTATGGGTAAGGGGAGGAGCTAGGAGCTCGGATCTTAGCTTTGTAAAGTTGCCGGCTCGGATCTGAGGTCGGATCCGTATCCCACAGGTTGCAGACCAAATAAAGTTAACTACTTCAGATCAGTAGTTTTATGTTTGGGTTTAGCTCTTCTTGGAGTTCATGTAGGACGCAGCCCGAGACACCGCCTGGTCCCATTGATGCTGTGTTTTTTGCTTTGGAGAGGGCAGCTCTTACCTGAGCATCTGAGATGTCGGGGGGTAGCACTCTGCTGGGATAGATATTTGCCCTTTTGGTGGGGAGGGGTGGGAGAAGTTTGCGCTGAACCTGTCAGCTAGGATGTTGGCATTGTCTGTGGGTTCGGTGTATTTTTTGTCATTTTGGACTAATTCTGAGCATATCTGGGAATTCCCACTCAGGTTCCTAACATAACTAAAGAAAGCCTTGTGATTATCCTTAGTGTCCTGTGCAATTTTTCTCTCGAAGCTGGCCTTAGACGATTTTATGAGTGCCCGTAGTTTTTGCTAATACTGATCAGAGATGCCTTCCCTTTTTGGGATTTTGCTCTATCATGTAGTAGCTTCTTCCTTCTATTGTATAGTTTGTTTATGGCTGGGGTCCACCAGACAGGACGTCTGCCTTTGGAGGATTGGGTCTTGGTTTTATTTGGGATTGCATGATCCATGCATTCCTGAAGGTGTTCATAGAATGCGTTTATAAAGGATTCTGCGGTCTGGGCCGTATTTTCCACAGGCCCGGGGGCTTTGAAGGATTCCACCTCGGTTTTGAGGAGTGTGAAATTTGCTTTAGAGCAGTTTTTCACTGTGGTTTTCAGGGCAGGGGGTGGAGTCGGGATGTGAATATCCAGTGAGATTAGTTTATGGTCTGATCTTATTAACCAAACTATTCATCTGCCAACCTTTTATCCAAATCCGCAGAACAAAGGGGAGCAAATTCTGCATTCCTTGGACGTACACAGACAGCTAAGATTCCACTTGAGCAGGACTAAAGCTCTAAGAAAAACTGAGCAATTACTAGTGGCATATGCTGTAGGATCAGAAGGAAAGGCTATTTCAAAGCAGACTACTTCAAAGTGGATAAGCCACTGCATTCGTTTCTGCTACTTACACCATGGAAAACCTGTGCCCAAGGGCATTAGGTCTCATTCCACCAGAGCTGCAGCTACTTCAGCAGCCTTTCTCAGAGGAGTACCAACCAAGGACATTCTAGCGGCTGCTACTTGGAGTTCTGTTCACACCTTTACAAAGCATTATCATTTGCCTCTCTAGTCTAAATCCAGGGCAGGCTTTGCCACTGCAGTTCTGCAGGGCCTTATAGCCGCACCTAATGCTGTTTAGCTCCAGCCACCCAACCATAGCTTTGGGATTCTACCCAAATGTAATGACTGCAACAGTGAAACACGAAGAACATAGTACAGTTGTGTACACTTACCATAAATGTAAATGTTCGAGTGTATTCACTGTTGCAGTCCAGGTTACCCTCCCGCCATCCCCCTTTCATTCTGGAGTTTATCTTTCCTTCTCTATATTCTACAACCTATGTGGTGTATTTGCTTGTAGATGAAGGTAAAGTTTATATTGATGCATGTATTGATATATATATATATATATATATATATATACACATATTTTTGCTACCTTTTTAGGGGCACCTGACATCTGGGGCAAGAAAAACTAAAGAAAATGGCGTCAGCTGCATGTTTTATACCCCTGATTACCTGACGTCATGGAAGAGGAGACAGCAACTGACACAGGACCCAAGACTTTGGAATTCAGGCCGAATGAGGCAACCTGCCAGCAGATTACCCAAATGTAATAACTGCAATAGGTAATACACTCGAACATCTACATTTATGGTAAGTGTACATAACTGTACTTTCCTCTTGCTCGTCTACATATGAGGATTCTCCAGTGTATGCTGTTTGCACAATGGTCGATGCAAGACCTTCCACTATCTCACCAGATATTAATAACAAACGCATGCAAAAGGGATCTGACATGGTGGTTACACGAAACAACTTGTCATAGGTCGTCCACTTGTTCATCCCCAAGAGAAAGCAGTTTTGACCAAGGACACTTTCCAGATAGGGTGGGTGGGCATTATCTGGGAAAGACAGTCCAAGGTCCTTGGCAAAGCTTACACATCAGTGTTCTGGAGATGAGAGCGGTGCTATATGAGTTGCAAGCACTTCACAGATCCCTTCCCACTGGAACGATTGAGATTCAGTCAGACAGCATGTCTGTTGTGTGGTATGTAAACAAACAAGGGGGAACCAAGTCTTACCCGCTTTACAGAGAGGCCTTAAGAGTTTGGAAATGGGCGATGGATACTCAACGCTTCCTAATAGCAATGCATATCCCAGGGAAATCCAATGTAATAGCGGATAAACTCAGCTGAGCAATTCTGATGCCTCACGAGTGGTTCCTGAATCCAGTGGTTGCGAAAGAGATCTTTCACAAATGGAGCCAGCCTTGCTGCGATCTATTTGCCACTCACCTGAACACCAAATGCAACAGCTACTTTGCCCTCATTCCCCATCTGTGGATGTCACCCAGGGATGCTCTAGTTCACGATTGGCCCCTGGGACTTCTCTATGCCTTTCCTCCCTTTGCACTCATACCCAAAGTAGTACAGAAAGTAAAACAGTTGAGGAGTTCCTTGATCCTCATTGCTCCTTACTGGCCTCGACAAGTTTGGTTTCCTTTCCTGTGGCCCTACCTTTTGGAGGAACCATGGATTCTGGATCCATCTCCAGATCTCTTGATTCATCAGTCGGGACAGTTCCACCCCTCCATCCACACCCTCAAATTGACAGCATGGCTGCTCCAATTCCACGTATAGCCAGGTGCATTCCCTTATCCCCAACGGTCAAACACATCCTAATTTCATCTCACAAACCTTCCACTCAGAAACTATATTCTAGCAAATGGAAAAGGTTTTCCCTTTGGGCTACGAACCAGGGCTTAGATCCATATACAGCTTCTTTAGAATCCATTTTATCCTTCCTAACAACAATTTTTTATGGAGTGGCAGCCGCTATAGTTAGAGTTCATTTAGCTGCTATTTCCAATTTCCATTTTGGTTTCATGGGAAATCCAATCATGCAACACTCCCTCTGTAAAACCTTCTTAAAAGGAGTTCTTCTTTTTAGGCTCCCAATAAAACAACCTATAGAACCCTGGGACTTAAATTTAGTCCTCTCATCTTTGATGTCTGCACCCTTTGAACCATCCTCATCGTCAGACTTAAAATTGTTATCATGGAAAATCCTGTTCTTGGTAGCTATAACATTGGCTAGGTGAGTCTCGGAACTTCAAGCCCTAACTATTCCATCTCCTTACATTATCTTTCACAAGGATAGAGACTCTGTTAGGACAAACCCTTCCTTTCTCCCTAAGGTATGCTCTGAACACAACCTGAATACTACCATTGAGCTACCTGTGTTTTTTCCAAACCACTCTAATAAATCAGAGTATAGACTTCACCAGCTAGATGTCCACAGGATACTCAGATTCTATATACACAGGACCAAAGAATTCAGGAAATCTGATCAACTTTTTGTTTCAAAAATTACTCTTTCAAAATGGATTTCGGATTGATTATCCTTTGCTCATCAACAAGCTGGTAGACAATTACCGTTAAAAGCTGAAGGTCATTCTACTAGGGCTGTAGCTACTTCATGCGCCTTTTGATCTAGGCTCCCAATTGATACTATTTGTGCAGCAGCTACTTGGGCAAGAGGGAAGACCACATACGTTTGTCACTCATTACAAATTGGATTTGGCCTCCCGGAACAGGTCATCCTTTGGGTCCACTGTGCTGAAGAGTCTCTTTGCTTTAGCCACCTGGGATAAAGGTGCTAGGGATGCTGTCCCATCCAGCAAGAATTATGTCGAGATAGGACTACATAACATAAAGAAGCTATGTACTTACCATAATGTTCCATGTTTGTAGTCCATCTCGCCTATATTCTTGCGTCCCTCCCTCCAACCCCCTTCCCATTTCTGGGGGATCTAGTGGACCTCTTTTTGGGGCTGCCTGACTTTGCTCTTTATTGTCCACCTGGAATGGATTATGTTTCTAATCCCTTCCTGTATTTTTACAGTTTCTTTCTTATTATTATTACCTGATAGGTATTTATTACTTTCTTGCAAACTAGATCTGGGGAATTTCTGTGAGGCACCATGGGATAGGGGCTAGCCTCGAGCCAGTAAAAAGCTCTCGAGCTTTAGTATAGGCCGAGTCAGAGCCAAATATCGGCTCCGAACCCATCCAGCAAGAATATAGGCAAGATGGACTACAAACATGGAACATTATGGTAAGTACATAACTTCTTTTTTTTTTTAGGCATTCCCCTCATCTGGACTAGATCCTGGAACACAACTGTCTGGAGCTTCCAGTCATGCTGGTCTGCTCAGGAGTTTCTTAATCTCTCTGCCACAATGTTTTGCTCTGACAGCATGTATGATGTCTGAAGAGTCAGACAATATTGAGAAGCCTGCTCCTAGGCTATCATTGCCAAATGACACAGAGGATAAGACCTTGTATCCCCTTGCTTGTTGAAGTACCACATCAGTGTGATGTTGACTGTAATCACTAGAAGAGGATCCAGAGTCCAGGGGTGGTGAAGGACTTTCAAGGCATGAATCACTGCCAACATCTCCTTGATACTGATATGCTTCCATGCATCCTTGGGCCCCCAAGTAGCTTATATTTGCATTGTTATTAACACAGCTCCCCAGGTGAGGTTGGACGAATCTGTCTAGACAGACTGTACTGGTGGTGGAGGGGAGAAAGGAAGCTCTGGACTGGCATTCAACTGATCTCTCCACAACTCTAACTCTTGTCTGATGAAGGGCAGCACCAACAACTGAGATTCCAGGGAATGGACATGCTGGGGCGAATATTTACAGATATATCATTGAATTTTTAGGTTCATAGGTTCATACTAGGCTATCTGCCCTGGGGCAATTATAAGCCTAGCCCGATTTTGTTTGGCTTACGCCACCCCTTGATTTGAGTATACTGTGCCCTTTTTACGGTTTAGTTTACTGTGCCTCTGTCTAATAGTGACACGGAAGTAATCCCTGGAACAAACCTACGATCCCCCATCCACTCATCAAGATTCTTCTTGAAGAGATTCAATGAGGTGCTCTGCCTAACATGAATTGGAATTCTATTCCAGAGCGAAGGGAGCCTCTGGGTTATGAATCTGTCCCTCCAGCAAGTCCTATTTATTTCTGTGCTGAGGTTCAAGTCCCTCGAGCCTGTGGCTCTAAGGGATTTAGATTTACTGAGGGGGAGCATGTCCATTAATTCTGGATTGGACATAGCTTTATATGTCAGGCATAGATCGCCTCGAAGTAGGCGGTATGCAACTGAGTAGAGCTGGAGTTATTTTAACCGAGCAGCATATGGCATCTGTTTGAGTCCCTTGATCCTCTTGGTGAGGTACTTTTGAGGTCTTTCTAATTGCTGCAGGTGTCGGGTAAGGTACATCTCAAAAGGGGCATTGTATTCTATGATGGGCCTGATGAGGGATGAATAAAGGGGCACGATTACCTCTCTTGATCTAGATGTGAATCCTTTCATGATGAGGTGGGTCATGTAGAAGGTCTTTCTAACCACTTTGGCAATGTGGTTGTCAAAGGAGAGATTGCTATCAACTTGGGTCCCCAGATCCCTAATTACTTTCTCTGTACTTAATGGTTTACCGCCTATGTGGTAGTTTGTGGGCACATTGTTTTTGCCAAAGGGTATGACTATATACATTTTGGCATTTAGCTTTAGACCATGGCTCTGGCACCAGTTATCCATCTCTGTGAGTCCTTTTTGAGGGATGTTTGTGTCAGCTGGAGAGTCGATTATAGCGCCCAGTTTGCAGTCATCTGCGAACTTGGTGAGCCATAGTCCTCCCACGTTGGCCTGTACCTCGGAAATGTATATACCGAACAAGAGCGGTCCCAGGACAGAACCTTGTGGGACACCACTTGTGACTGGTTTCGAGTCTGACATGGCTCCAGCAACTCTCACTCTGTGGGTTCTGTCTTTGAGCCAGTTTGCGACCCATCTTGTGACATAGGGGTTTATATTTAAGCTGGATAGCTTATCTATGATACCCGCGTGGGGTATTGTGTCAAATGCCTTTGCTAGGTCTAGATAGGCTGTGTGGACTATCTTCCCTTCATCTATGGCTTTGGTGACTGTTTCAAGGAAGTCAACCCGGTTCAAAAGGCAGGATCTGCCCTTGACGAAGCCGAATTGGGTAGGATCTAGTGTCTGTAGGTCCCCGATGTCTTTGTTTATGAGCTCCATGATGATCCTCTCCATAGCCTTGCAGACTACGCTAGTCAGGCTTATGGGGCAATAGTTTCCAGGGTCCGTGGAGGCTCCACCTTTGTGGAGTGGGACCACTGTTGCTGTACGCCATTCTGTGGGCACATATCCTGTAGTGAGGCTGAGATTGTACAGCTGTTTTATTTGAGGGATTAGTTCTTCTTGGAGTTCATGTAGGACGCAACCCGGGACGCCATCTGGTCCCATGGAAGCAGTGTTTTTTGCTTTGGAGAGGGCAGCCTTCACCTGAGCATCAGAGATGTTTGGGAGGCAGCCCCCTGCCGGGATAGACACTTGCTCTTTTGGGGGGGGGAGTTTGCACTGAACCTGTCTGCCAGGATATTGGCGATGTCTGTGGGTTCAGTGTATTTTTTGTCGTTTAGAATCAACTCAGAACAAGTCTGGGAGTTGCATCCCAGGTTCCTAACATAACTGAAAAAAGCCTTATGATTGTCTTTAGTGTCCTGTGCAATTTTTCTCTCAAAGCTGGCCTTGGAGGATTTTATGAGGGATCGTAATTTTTTGCTAGTACTAATCAGAGATGTCTTCCCTATTATGGATTTTGCTCTATCATGTAGTATCTTCCTCCTGTTGTACAGTCTATTTATGGCTGGGGTCCACCAGACTGGACGCCTGCCTTTGGATGATTGGGTCTTGTTTTTGTTTGGGATAGCTTGATCCATGCATTCCTGGAGATGTCCGTAGAATGTGTTTATATAGGATTCTGCAGTTTGGGCCGTAGTTTCCACTGGCCCTGGGGCCTTGAAAGATTTCACTTCGGTTTTGAGAAGTGAGAAGTTCGTTTTTGTGAAGTTTTTCACTGTAGTTTTCTGGGCTGGGGGTGGGGTCGGGATGTGGATATCCAGTGAAATTAATTTATGGTCTGATCTTACCAATGAAGGATATACTTCTGGTATGGAGCATAGAGTCCCCATGTTGGTAATGATCAGGTCTAGTATGTTATCCCCTCTTGTGGGAGTGGTGACTAGTTGTTCCATAGCATTTGAGTTTATAATTTCCAGGAACCTTTGGGCTAAGGTGCTGGGGCTAGAGTAGTGCTCCCAGTCTATGTTTGGGTAGTTGAAGTCACCCAATATAATGGTGTTCGGAGAGATCTTCATGTTCTCCAATGTTTTCAGGAAAGCAGAGTGGGATTCCTGACTTTGAGAGGGTGGTCTGTAGGATGCTATAAACTGAAAAGCAGTTTTTCCCACTGTTAGTTGCACATGGATGGTCTCCGATACTTCATGCAATGCCACTAACCTGGAGGTGTGGATATCCTTGATAAATATGGAAACTCCCCCTCCTTTTGTGGTTCGGTCTGGGTTTTGGGGCCGAAAAGCATGATATGAGGTATAACCTGGTAGTGCTGGGGTGCTCTCTGGAGCCTTGAACCAGGTTTCTGTCACTGCACAGATATCGATGTTCTCCATACTGAGGAGAGCTTCGAGTGCGTGCATCTTGAGGTTAAGACTTCTGGCGTTTAGCAGCATTACCCTTAGTTTCTTGTACCTTGTGCTGTCTATGGAGGTGGGTTTGACTTTTGAGCCTTGCCTAAAAAAGGCACTATGGGGGTGGCCAGAGCCTTTGCCAGTATTCGAAAGCCCAGTGGTGACAGGTGCAAGCCGTCCCTAGCGATGCAACGTGCCTTGTCGAGCATGCCATCCCAGGCTGACCATATGAAGATGGGAATTTGCTCACAGAAGGGACATCCCTCTTGGAGAATTCCAGAAACACCATTTGGTATGAAAGGCAGTCTTGAAGATAGTGCTTGGAGTTCAGAAACTCAACTTGCAGATGTAATGTCAACAAGAAAAGTTGTTTTCCAAGACAGAAATTTTAGGTCTGACTTAGCCGTAGGTTCAAAGGGGAACTGGATTAAAGTTTGTAATAAAACAGTAAGATCCCAGGGTGGAGTACAGTCTCTTAGTGGAGGTCTAAGCAGATGTGTACCCTTCAGAAAAGCCATGCAAATTTTAGAAGATGCCACGGGGAAAGTATTATGCCCTATGTGGTAATTAGAGACGGTGGCAATCTGGACTTTCACTGAGAAGAAACTTGCGCCACGCAGAAAAATTGAAGCCAGAAAATCTAATGCAGCAGAAATCAGAGCAGTAAACTGCTCCAACTTTCTTTTTTCCACCCAATATGAAAATCCCATCCATTTATTCTTGTAAGTCTTTCTGGTAGAAGGTTTTTGAGATGTGGATAAAATCTGAAGAACTGGAGAGGAAATCTTGGACTGTCTAACCATCACTAAAGTTGGAGAAACTATGTAGCTCGCTTCAGGACTTAAATTCTGATGAATCATTCTCAATGAGTGTGATAGTAGATTCTGACTGGGGTCCAATGTCCAAGGTGGACATAGAAGATGAGGCCATAGGAATGGCAGCCACACTTGCCGAGGCCAGAAGGTAGCAATGAGAATTACCTTGCTCTTCAACCATTGTGCTTTCTGGAGAAATTTGGGCATTAAGAGAATGGGAGGAAAAGCACACAGGAGACCGGGGGGTGCCAGACGTGGCCTATAGCATCTCTTGGTGACTCTACCTGAGGGGGAATTAGGGCAAAGAACCTGCTGCACTTATTGCTGAAAGGAGAAGCAAAGATGTCACAGCAACGTTGACCCCAGTGACAAAAAATTATTTCCATTACTACAGGATTGAGAGACCACTTGTTCGGCATTAGCATGGTTCTGCTGAGCTTATCGGCTAAGATGTTGGATTTCCCTGGAAATGTGTGTTGCTATAAGAAAGCAGTTGGAGGAAATCACCCACTGTCAGACTCTCATTGCTTCTTAGCAAAGGGGATAAGATATGTTTCCCCCCTGGTTTGCTGATGTACCAAACCACTGACATATTGTCTGGATTGCAATCGTACCTAGAAGGAGAGTAGCCTGAAAGACCTGCAATACTAATAGGACCACTGTCATTTCTAAGACATTGATATGCAAATTAGACTCTTCTGGAGACCACATACACTGAACAGTCTGTCCCAAGAAATGCCCTCTCACCCCAACTGGGACATGTCCATGGTCAACATGGCCTTCGGGGGAGGAAAGGTAAATGGACATCCCTGACAAAGCTCATTGGACTGGATCCACCAAAGTAGGGAATCCTTGCAGGCTTACAAAATCTTTATAGGATACTTCAAAGGATGCCAAAACATCGAGCATTATACTGACACGGTCCATTGGAGAATTCTCATGTGAAAATGAGCTGTAGGCAATAGGGTTATAGCTGCAGCCATCATACCTAAAGTATGAAGAAACAGCCTTTCAGGGGGAGAGGGATGGTCCAGAATCTGTCTGACATGCAATCTTAGGGAATGCAAACTGTTTGACTGTGTCCAGGTGAGCTCCTATAAACTCCCAAGCTGGGACTTCGAAGGATTTATTGTAATACCTAGGAATGGGCCCAACTGGATTAAGTAATCTCTGATGTTTTGTAGAAGATGCTTGGTTGATTTGGAAAGGAGCCAGTCATCTAGATAAGGAAACACACTGAATCCATGCAGTCTGAGAGGAGCTGCCACCACTGACATCCATTTGGTTAACAAGCAGGGGGACTCTGGTGAGCCAGCAAAAGGTGGAAAATGCATAAATATAAGTATGAATTTATTGACAAAAAGACAAGGGGGAATAACCCCCCTGACCACACATATCCAAACCGGTTTCGGCTAAAAACAAGCCTTCTTCAGTGGATGAAAAACAGTCGGAACAACCAATAAACAGTATATATATATATCTAGAGTGTAATATAAGAACCAATGAAAACAGATAATAGATAATTCAAAATTGGTCATTAAGACCAGGTGGAAAAAGGGCTCCAAGTTTGACTATCCATTTCCTTTCTTTAAAATTAAGTAACTCATGCCAATTATGTTTATCCCTGCATGTACCCTTAATACAATCAATAATAACAAACTTGAAAGAAGCTGATGTATGCTATAAAACATGTTTATATAGAGCATTGTTTTGGCGTTTGTTTCTGATGTCACTAAGATGTTCACCAATTCTTAAACAAAAAGGTCTAGAGGTTTGCCCCACATAAAATGCAAAACAAGTGCAAGTAACCAAATAGATCACCCACTCAGTGCTGCAATTAGCCCAAAATTTGATGTAAAAAATCTCAGGAATACTGCTAAATTCCCGGGTATTTTGGACCCGAGCACAGTATGAACAGTGACCACAGGGAATACAACCCAAAACCGGTCTACCAGTAAGAGATAGTTGTATGGAACCTATAGAATCAAAAAAAGGCCTCTTGTAGTGACTGAACATGGAACCCAATGTACGTCCCCTTCTAAAAGAGAAAGAACATCTGTCTCTTAAGAAGGGATATAACTTTTCATCTGCCATCAAAATATTCCAATGTCTATGGATAATATTCATAAACCCCTGGAATTTCGTCCATAAGTGGTAACCAGCCGTAAAGGCTGTTGAACAACATCCTTGTTCTTATCTTTATAACATAATAAATCCTGCCTATTAAAATTGGAAGCCCAATGTTTAGCCAAGTTGACCGTACCTGGACGATAACCTCTCTCAATAAATCTACGAGCAAGATCATCCCGAATAGCTGTAAAAGACTGTTGGCTAGAACAAATCCTTCTGGCTCTAAGAAATTGGGATTTAGGTATGTTCTGGATGATATGTTGTGGGAGGAAGCTGGTGGTGTGTAACAAGGAATTGTACTCAGGAAATTTTCTAAATAATGTAGTGGACAGAGTATCATCCATATTCCTATTAACTTCCACATCTAGAAATAACATCCTAGATCTATGATAGTTCATCTTGAATTCAATTCCCCATATATTGTCATTGAGATAATCAACAAACTCCTGGAGATAGCTCTCAGCCTTCCACACCAACCAACAATCATCCAGATAACGTCGCCAGATATGACTCCAATCATAATATCTATATGTGCGAGATGGACATCTGGCGACGTTATCTGGATGATTGTTGGTTGGTGTGGAAGGCTGATGAGAGCCATCTCCAGCAGATATTCAACAATATCATGAAAATAAAGCATATATATGGAAAAAGTAGTCTGAGCAAACATATAGGAATGATGTGGAAGGAACAATAACTGAATATAAACAAACAGATACGAATTTTCAAGGGGGGCGTTATTTTACACCACACCAGAAGAACAATTATCAGAGGAAAAATCAGTACCGCAGGTGATTTTAAATAGCAGGTACACTATTATAGATAACTTGTCACATGATTCATTAGATAATGATGATCCTATGCTCAATGATAGCATTGGTCTGACGACCATGGAAGATAAAACGCCAAAAGTATTGGTGTGTAATGATTTAAAAATATTTAATTATACCACCCTTGATATAAAGGATGAACATATTTCCCTTTTTCAAAAAGGTTTTAAATTTATACCTGCAGAGAGATTAAATGTAGTAGACACTATTATACAGATTAAGTTATTTTGTCGTAAATTAAATTTAGCGATTTTATTCAAAAATAATCATTGTAATAAGGAAAAGTTATATGAATTTAGGAAGAAAAGTACGTTCATTCCACCTACAAATAAACAAGTACTAAACTTTGAGGAACAAGTATGCTCAGGTGTTTATGAGTATAATAGGGCAGTAAAAAGTAGTTTTTATATTGATAATTTGAATGATAAAGAACGGAAATGTCTGGATGAATTTATATGGAATAAAGACATTAGAGTAATGAAGCCTGACAAAGGTGCAGGTATAGTTTTATATAACACCATTGATTATATTAACAAAGTACAAAGTATTCTAGTGGATTCTGGTAATTATGAAATTGTGTCTGGTAATGAAATTCAAATAGGCTACAAAAAAATAGATTTGGCATTAGATGAATATTTGGTGGATAATAGGATTACAGTAGATATGCATAACTTTATGAGTATTGAATTTCCCATACTAGCTACAGTTGTGGGCATCCCTAAGGTACATAAAGACATTACCGACCCTCCTTTTAGACCGATCATTTCTGGAAGTAGGTCAAAGACATTTAATATAGGGGTGGTAATAGATACATGGGCCAAACATATATATGAACATACGCCACATGTAGTGAAGGATTCCTGGATGTTTTTGTCCCATTTATCCAAGGATAAATGGAAAAGTAGCTTGATTTTTGTTACTATTGATGTCATCGACTTGTTCTCCAGTATTCCCAAAGAACAGGGATTAGAATTTTTTTGTGATAGTTTAAGAAGACATTCCTGTTTAAGTTGGGATCGGATTAATTTAATAACTGATATGATGGGTCTAGTATTAGAACATAACTATATATACTACGAAGGAGAGTATTATAGACAGATAAGAGGTGTGGCTATGGGGGCGGCTTGTGCCCCCATTTTTGCCAATTTAGTAATGCTTGAATGGGAACATCACCATATATTTAATAGTGTTTATTTCCAGTATATCACATACTATACAAGATTTTTGGATGATATGTTCCTATTATGGGATGGCCCTATGGAAAAACTCAACGAGTTCCTAACATATCTTAATACTACTAGTAATTTTTTAAGGTTCACACACAATATTAATGTGGAGGGGGTAGCTTATCTTGATACCTATGTTAGACATAATGATATAGGATTTCAGTCAGAAATTTATAGAAAACAAACTTTTTCCAATGGATATCTTGATTTTTCTAGTAGCCATCCTAGACATATTTTAAAGAATATTTATAAAGGACAATGTATACGTGTCGCCAGAATGACATCAGATTATGATATCATGGTGAAAGAAATAAAAAATATAAGAACTATGTTTATTAATAGAGGATACCCTTTGCCCTTATTGAATGATATTTCAGCATACGTCATTAAGGAGTGGGGTAATAAATTTGTACCAGTTCTGGGTAACGAGATTTGTAACCTCGTCAATAGGAATAACAGGACAGATGGTGAATTTAATAGGGTATGTGTATTAACATATTCCCCATTTGTGACAGGTGTTCGAAATATTATAGAAAAAAGTTGGAACAACTTTTTAAGGGATGATGAAATCATTCATATATTAGGAACAAAACCAAGTTTTGTGTTTAAAATGGATATGAATATTAAGAAATTATTGAATAGGCAAGTTCATCATAATAAGAACGAGAATACCCACACTAAAAAATGTGGGGCTTGTAAGCAGTGTTCTACTATTAATGAAGTACGTGGTATACAGTTAGATGATATTAATAAGACATTTGTTGCCTTCAAAAAGGGAAATTGTAATAGTAAAAATATAATTTATATAACCAAGTGTGAGATATGTAAGGTTTTTTATATTGGAAAAACTGAGAGGCAGTTCAGGAAGCATATCTATGAACACTTATACAAGATTAAGGTGAAGGATACGAACAATGCTCTGTCTAGACACATTATTAAATATGGTGAGGCACATAAATTCAAATTCGCCATTATTGATCAAATACATATCTCTCCCAGGGGAGGTAATTATAAAGCTCAGTTGAGCAAAAGAGAATGTGTGTGGCAAATAAAAACAAATGCAACAAGATTCCCTGGTATTAATGAATATATTTCGATTAGACCAATTTTGCAACTTATGTAAATAAAGATTATTAATTGTACGAACATTTATTTAGAAACATGTATCATATTTTATAAAATGTAATATTTCATGTTCACATATATATACATGTATTTTTAATAATGTTTTTAAAATGTATTATTTTATTTATATATACACAATTGTTAATAATGTTTTCTTACATTGATCAAACTTTTTAATATCAAGGTCCGGTATTATAGCAATAAGGATATAGTTCATTATGAATTATATATTTATATCTGTGTTGATGCATTTTGATATATCTTCTTTGTATTTTTGTTATTCTTCACCATAGTATTTGTTATACATCTTATATGTACTGGCACTTTAAATGAGTTGTTTGGTAGTCTTTTGGCGCCAAAAAGTTTTTTTTAAATGTTCAGAAATAGGTTTGTTTGGTTGTTCTGAGGAAGTCTGTATTTACAGATGAAAGCGCTAAACCGTTTATTTTGTTCTATGTGTCGTATGTGTATGGAATGAAATATTTCTCTTCTCTTGCCTGGGTCCGGTTCACTTGTACTGTATACATAGCTAGAGACAGCGTGTTGTCTCATATACGTCTTGTAATTAGTTATAAACTTAAAAAATGGTGAATAAACAATCAAACAATACTTATACGTAAGTAAACAGTTTCCTATATAATAACGATGATTGCTTCTGCATAGAGAAAAAGTAAGAATTATTTCTGGTTTGTGATATTATTACTTAATTCCATCTATTTACCATAGATAACTGGTGACAACTTATCACGGATATCTAAATTTTCTGCTGAGTATTGTGCAACATTCTTAAGGATACAGAGAGACTCTAAAATAAAGAATTCATTGCAAGTTTAAAGGCTGTTCATTTTGTTACATAAAAATGGATTATTTGAGCATCAAACCCCCAAAATTCTTCTGTTAATTAATAACGTCACCATACCCATCAAAGATGTCATTAATAACAATTCTGCCTTGAACACTCTGAATGTACTGCTGGTCGAATTAAAGTTATGTACTCACCATAACTATGCATCTGTGTTGTCCCTTTTCATTCTTCCTCAAAGTATGGGTTATGAATCTGACCTCGGATCTGACTTGGCTGCATATTACAGACTTATGGATCCAACTCTCGAGCTCTTCCCTCTACCTATAATGCCCCAGCCAGCCTACAATACCTCAGATAAACTTTGCTGCCTTAAAGATCCTAAGATAGAGTAGGAGAAAAGAAAGAACAATAAGCTAGGGCCCAAACCTGGAACTAAAGGTTCCAAAATATCCATAAGATGACTCCAGAAGATGATAGGAAGGAGGATGGGGAGTTAAGGAAGAATGAAACTGGACAACACAAATGCATAGTTATGGTGAGTACGTAACTTTAATATCTGATGTTGTCCTTTTCATTCTTCCTCAATATATGGGATACAGTCTCCAGCTACATGAATCCTGGGTGCCCCTCATGGAAGGATATTCTAAACAACTGCCAAACCAAAAGCAGCTCTGTGAATATAAATCATATCTAGTTTGTAGTGAGTAAAAAATGTATGGGCATTAGACCAGGTAGTTGCTGTGCAAATGTCATCATTAGAAGCTCTAGAACAGAAAGCAAAAGAAGTGGCCATGGATGTAGTTGAACGAGCCTTAGGAGGCTTTGATAAGGAGATGCCATGCTGAGTATACACAAAAGAAATGTTATCAATAATCCATTTTGCCAAAGTAACTTTATAAACCAGTGATCCCAGTCTGATTGGTGATAAAAAAACAAACTGGTCTGATTTCCTGAAATCTTTTGTTCTGTGTAGATAAAACTGTAGTTGTCTATATACATCTAAAAGATGTAGCATACAATCTCCCTTATTTGAAAAGTTAGGGAAGAAAACATGCAAATGAATTGGCTGATATTCAATTCAGAGGCTACTGCTGGTAAGAAGGATGTGTTGGTTCATAAAGTAACTCTGTCTTTGTGAAAAACAATGTTAGGAGATTTGGAGTTGTGAAATTCTCACAGATGTAATTTGCTACTAGAAAAGCTGTTTTCCAAGACAAAAATCAATTCTGCCTGAAAGTTCAAAAAGTTGTTGTGTCAAACCTTGAAGCACAACTGTCAAATCCCATGGAAGAGACAGATCTTTTGCTGGTGGCCTAAGTAAGAAAGTGCCTTTTAGAAAAGCCTTGCACAATTTGGAAGAAACTAAAGAAGTTTTTTCTCCTGAATGAAAATTTGATATGGCTGTTAAATGTACTTTGATTGTGGGAAACTAGCACCTCTCTAAAAAATAGAGGCTAAAAATTATATAACTAAAGAAATAGGAGCAGTAAAAGGGTCAATTTCCTTCTTAAGAGCACAAATTGAAAATCTTTTGCATTTACTTTTGTAGATCTTCCTTGCAGAAGCTTTCTGGGAAGATAAAAGTATATGTTGAACTGGAGAGGAAATCCTGGGCTGTCTAGCTATTAATGGAATTGGAGAAACCATGTGATTAGCTTGAGACCTGGAATATTAGAATGCTTCATCCCTAAGGGATGTGAGAGAAGGTCAGGACTGGGGTCCAGTATCCATGGAGGATAACGAAGATGAGACCAAACAAAGGGGAACCACAATTGGTGAGGCCAGAAGGGGGTAATGAGGATAACTGCGCTCTTCCACCAACATGCTGTCTGTAAGAATTCTGAAATCAGAGATAATGGTGGATAGATGTACAGAAGACCAGAGGTCCAGACATGGACTAGGGCATCTCTCAGTAAGTCCCCCTGAGAGGGTTTAGAACAAAATACCTGCTGCACTTGTTGCTGTGGGGAGATGCAAAGAGATTGCAGCAAGAGTGGTCCCAGTGATGGAAAATCTTCTCTGCCACTGACTGAGAGACCACTCGTGAGGTAACAAAATGGACATGCTAAGTTTTTCTGCTAGTATGATGGATTTCACCAAAATCTACATTGCCACAAGAAAGCACATAGAGGAGATTGATCACTGCCACACTTTTATTGCTTCTCGACAAAGGGAGTAGGATCAGGTTCCTCCTTGTTTGTTGATATACCAGACCACCAACATGTTGCCAGTTTGTATTGCAATAGTTCCTAGAAAGAGAACATCTCAAAAGGCCTGCAACACTAATAGAACCACTCTCATCTCTAGACATTGATGTGTGAATTGGTCTCTTGGGGACAGCACGTCTTGGGATGTCCATCCAAAGAAATGCCCCACCCCACCACAACTGGGAGGCATCCATTGTCATTGTGACCACTGAGGAAGTAGAATAAAAGATATACCAGGTAAATCTCTTCCAAATGAATCTACCAACAAAGATGACTTTTGCATACTCTAGTATGTTTGTATGAGAAGGATAGAGGATGTTGCAGAATAGAACACTGAACTGTTAGATTACATTGGAGAACACACTTATAGCAATGTACCATAGGAACTAAGATTATGGATGATGTCATCGAACCTAGAGCCTGGAGAACAAGTCTGGCTGGAGGAGAAGAATGAACAAGAATTTGGTGTACCTGAAGTTGATGGTATCCACACGATGTGTAGGAAAAGTGGGAATCTTACTGTGTTCAGCTGGACACCAGTGAACTCCAGGCTTTGTACTGGTTCAAGTTTTGATTTGGAGATGTTGACTGAAATGCCTAGTCTTTGACAAAGTTGGAGAAAATAGTCTCTGGACCATTCTGTGAGATGCCTGGTTGGGTTGGTGTGGAACCAGTCATCTAAATATGGAAACACTTGGAATCCCAGCAGTCATGGGTGAGCTGCTGCCATTGCCATACACTTGGTAAACACCTTGGGGGCTGTGGTGAGACCAAAGGGCAGGGCTCTGAACTGATAGTGACTGCCCCCCCAGTCCCCCAGCCAAAAGCACAGATATCTTTGAGAGCTTCTGTTCATCTTGATGTGATAGTACATGTTCTGAAGATTGACTGAACACATCCAATCATCCTTGCGCAAAAGGGCAGGATGAACTGAACCATGACCATTTGGAACCTTGACCTCTTCACAAACTGGTTTAAGTTGCTTAGATCCAAAATTGGTCTCAAATCTCCTGTCTTCTTTGACACTAAAAACAACCTTGTGTAAGTTCCGAATCCTCTTTGGTCTGGTGGGATCTCCTGGATGACGCTTTTGTCCAGCAGCTTTTGAATATCTTGAGCTGCAGCTTCTTTCTGACTGTGTAGGACATCAGGAAGCTTTCTTCTTTTGGTTGGGGTAATCTATAAAATGTCATGAAATAACTTCTGGATATTATTTTTAGCACCCAAGAATCTTTTGTTATAGAATCCCAGGTGTCAGGATACAAGGACAAATGCCCTCCAACTGCCTCCAGAGGTGAGCAGTTGGACAATCCTTCAGTTGTGCTGAAAGGGTATATCCAGAAAGGAATCTCACAAACCCTTGTTTTGCGGGTCTCCTCTGTTGCAGGGATGGTGTCTACCCCTCTGCCCCTGGAGGAGTTGTCACTACATGAATCTGAAAAGATCCCTGAGGTTTATGGAACCACATTTTCTTGCCCCCTCTTTGATTCCAGGAAAGGGATTGTTGAGGGGTAGAAAAGCGAATCCCAATGGCAGACAGGGTCTTTCTTTCCTGTTCACTATGGGAAAGCATTTCTTTCATAGAAGGGCTAAACAAGGATGTTCCATCAAAAGGAGCATTGATGAAAGATGACTTTAAAGGCTCTTCATAATTACATAACTGCATCCAGGCATGTCTTATAATGGCAATGCCTAAACCAGCAGCCCATGAGGTACCCTCTGCAGCATAGAATATTAACCTCATGGATGCATTGGAAATGGATACTAGAGTGGCCAGCTGAGAAGATGATCTCTTATAGTCCTCCACAGACACAGACTGAGAGGGATTTGGAGAACTCCTTGGACAAATCCCATTGCAGTCTTGTAAAGTGCGGTAAAATACTTCAGGGACCTCAAGGCACAGGTTGCTGAAGCAAATATGCACTCCCAAATCTGTCCAAAACCCTCAACTGTTTATTAGGAGATGTACAGAGGAGATATGCTCCTTTTTTGTGGCTGCCACCACAACCATAGCATCAACATGCTAAGTGTGCATTGCCACACATTGCCAGTGTGCTTTGCTGCAATGGGATCTGTCCTTCAGCACTGCCAAAATTTTGACTGGACATTGGGGAATCGGTTCGACAGAGTCCATTTCCTTTCATGCTTGGTGAGAGACTATGTCAATAAGCTCATTGGGCAGGGGAGTCACCCAAGACATAGATGGGCTGGACCCAAAAGCTTCCAGAAAAACTGACTCCCTGGGGAGGGAGTATCTGAAGACCATCCACCCTTATGCTTAAGAATCTCTAGGATGTCTCCAAATGCGGCACCATCTGGTGGAGACTTGGTGGACCCTTCCCCTTCCTTGAAGTCAGTATCCTCTATGAGAGATTCTACAAAGGAATATCTGTGCTTCCTTTTGCACATTCCCTTTCAGGGAATCTCCTTGGTGGGATGCTCTGTTGAGGTATCCAAAATAGAGGAGAAGTTCCTCTAGGGAAACTGTCTGAATGCTAGTTGGTACAGGTTGTCCCTATAAAGTACGTCTGATGGGATCAGAGCTTGGACCCACCAGAGGAAGAGATATGATGTAGGATCCAAGGAAGACAGAGAGAGAGATCGGATCTCTCAGATGAGGGAAAGCCCTCTCCACTACCTTGAATGCAGACAGACCAATAGAAGCCATGGCAGGCCACACCAGGGCTGAAACCTCCAAAGAAACAAGCTTTAACCCTGCCCAGATCTGAGCCTCGAGGAGGGAGCTGGACTCAAGCTATCTAGCTCCGAGGGGCAAGAGTGGCTTCAGTAACCTTATCCACTAGATTCGGCAAAAATGCTTCAGCTCTGAGACTCATCCCAATCCAATGGAATAGCAGCAGATCCAGTCAGGGAAACTGTCAGAATCAAAGACCTAGTTGTCTTTGGATCTGACGCCAACCCTCTTTAGGCTGTCAGATCTGAGGACTTTGAAGCCATGGGGCGGATCGGAGAAGGAGAAGTCACTACATGGGCAGTGGAGATAAGGCTCACAGATCCGATGTGAGCCAAACCCATAATAACCCCCATCTGAATCTGAGCTCTGAGGAATTTTCTCATCATCCCATACATGTCAGCCTTGGAAAGGTTTTTTGGAGGATCTAATGGACAAGGTTACGGACTGTGGTCTGGATTCTCTCCTTGGTGTCATTTGTAGACATGGGAAATGGATTTGGGGAGATACTGGGTCAATTGAGAACCCAAGTGAGTGAGTTTGAGGAGTTTGACAAAGTAATAGTTGTATATGAGGTTTTTGTATTCAAGTGCTACTTGGGAGATTTTTACCAGTATGACAGCCAGATCTGACGATTTAGGATCCAATGATTTTCTTTTAGGATCCGAAGAAGTTAGATCCAAAGTTATTCTGATCTTCTGGTGAAACCATGGTGAATGTAGAGGTTTTTAGAGATTGGGTAGGGGATCTCTTTTGAGGCTCTGAAGAAGTTTTAGGATGTTTACTGGGGGTGAGCCCCTGATGAAGAAGATGAAGATAGCAGTCCCTGAAGAACCAATTTATTTTTTCTATCTGAACTTGCTCTACAATTAAAAGTGGCACAAACAGAGCATTCAGTAGTTAGGTGACATTTCTAGGCAATAAATGCACTCTGTGTGGGGATCAGAATTAGGAATTCTGTGCCCACATGAAGTGCATTTTTTAAAGCTGTTTTTTTTTTCTTAGTCATAACTAACAATATTAGAAAGTGAAGAATAGATAACTCTTTTTGGATCAGTAAACAGTGGTACAATGACTACTCTAAAAAGGGTAGGAAAAAGTAGGAACAAAATGAAAATACTGGTACCAACAATGGTATGCAGAGAGACTACCAAAAGGTAGAAAAGAACAACAGTAAGACCTAATGTACAAAAATCCCGAAAAACTCGTTAATAGGAGGATAGCAGAAAAATTAGAAAAAGAAGTTATGTACTTACCATAATTTTCCATCTGTGTTCATTTTCATTCTTTCTCAACTATTGGGTTTGGCTCTGATCCTCAAATCTGACTTGGATGTTACTATAGCTCATGGCCATCAAAAAGCTCTGGAGCTCCTCCCTATCCATAATGCAACAACCCCTAATATACCTCGAATCTTGTTTGCTGGTTGACATAAAGAAAAAATGTTAGTATAATATTCCTGACAGAAGAAGCCATTATCTGGAGCTTCAACATACAGTAAGACACAGTGGTGTCCTTATAATCACTCATTCTCCCAAAAGTTCATAATGAAAAGGGATAGGGATTGGTAAGTGGGGGGTTGAGGAAGAATGAAAATGGACAACACAGTAAGTACATAACTTCTTTATCTGATGTTGTCAATTTTCATTCATTCCTCAACTATTGGGACAGAGTCTCCAGCTACCTGAAATCCTGGATGGACTCTAAGGAAGGATATTCCTGAGCATGGTTAAACCAAAGGTTGCTCTTCCCCTCGAGACAAGGTCTAGTTTGTAATGAGTAATAACGGTATGTGGATTACCCCAAGTTGCAGCTGCACATATGTTGTCCATGGAATTACTAGATAAATATACAAACAAAGTTGCCATGGATCTAGTTGAGTGGCTCTTAAAGTTTTGGTAATGAGATACCCAATTTATTGTAAACAAAATATATACAGTAGGTAAGCCATCTTGCCAATGCTACCTTTGTAACTGATTTCCTATTTTGGAATCCACAAATGAGATAAAAAGTTGATCAGATTTTCTAACTTCTTTTGTTCAATGTTAGTAGAAACTTAATTGTCTATGACCATCTAACAAGTGCAACATGTAGTCTCTTTTGTTTTCAAATTTTAGAAAAAAGACAGATTAATGAACTGGTTGATGTTGGATTGGACATCAACTTAGGAAGGAAGAATGGTTTGTTTGTAACATTACTCTATCCCTATGAAAAATCAAGTAGGGAGATTTAGATTTGGGGAGAAAGATTCTCATCACTATGTTGGGAATAAGAGACCACTCATGAGGTAGAAGAATGCACCTGCTTAGTTTGTCCACAATCATGTTGGAATTCCCCAGAATATGCATTGCTATTAGAAAGCAGTTAGAGGTGATTGCCCATTTCTAAACTCTTAGAGCTGAGTGACATAGAGGGTAGGATCTGGTTCCCCCATTTGTTGATGTACCAGGCTACTGACATGTCTGACTGAATAGCAATAGTCCCTGAAGAAAGGACAGACTGGAATGTTTGCAACATTAAAAGCACTGCCCGCAGTTCTAGACATTGATGTGCAGATTGTTTTCCTGAGGGGACCAAGTGCCTTGGACAGTCTTTCCATGAAAATGACCCTCCACTCTATCAGGGAAGCATCCATGGTCACTATGGCCTTAGGCTGATAAGGGTAAAAGGGATGGCTCCATAAGTTCTCTTCTGACTTCATCCACCAAGATAAATCCTTCTTGCAATGATTCGTTATTAGGATAAGATGAAACATGGGGTGAGTCGAAAGTGACCATTGTGACTCCAGGAGCCATTAAAGCAGCCTCATGTGGAACCTCACTAGGGGGACTAAAGTGATTGTTGCTGCCATGGACCCAAGAAGTTGTATAACTAGACGAGCAGGAACTTTGTCTTGAGACAGTATCACCTGAAGTTGCGACCTCAACTTTAGCAACCTGTGATGAGAAAGGGGCCATGTAGGATTTTGTATTTAGTTTTGTTCCGATTAATTATAGGTCCTGTGTAGGAGATAGCTGTGATTTTTCTTTGTTGGTCGAAATGCTTAAGAGCTCAGTCAGGTGTAGAACAGAATCTATGGCACAAAGCAGTAGATGTCTAGTGGGGGTGGTGAGGAGCCAGTCATCTAGGTATCGAAACACACGGAATCTCTGTAGCCTCAAGTCAGCTGCTACAGCTGTCATGCATTTGGTGAACACCCTGGGGGCAGTGGTGAGAACAAAGAGCAATGTTCGAAATTGGTAATGACTGGCTCCTACCCAGAAGCTAAGATATCTTCTGGAGCATTTGTCTATCTTTTTGTGGTAATATGAATTCTGAAGATCTATACAGCACATCCAATCGTCTTCCTAGAAATAGAAGGATAGACTGAACTGTGACTATCTGGAATTTTGTTTGTTGTACAAATTTGTTCAATACACTGAGATCCAAGATTGGTCTCCAGTCCCCTGTCTTTTTTGTCACTAAAAAGAATCTTGAGTAAAATCCGGATCCTATCTGGTCTGGTGGGACTGCTTGGATGACTTTTTTTTAAGCAGCTTTTGAATCTCTAATGCTGCTATATCCCTCTGACTAGGTGAAACATCGAGGATTCACCTTTGAGCTTTCGGAAAAAGATTGAAAGGAACGTGGTAACCTCTGGTAATTACTGTCTGCACCCAGGAATCTGATGTTATAGAGAGCCAGACTACATGGTGCAGAGAAAATCTTCCCCCAACTGCTTCCAAAGGTAAGCAATTGGGCCTCTGCTCAGGAGCACTGGTAGGGCTGTCCAGAAAATGAATCTCTGGATCCTTGGTCGCATGGACTCCCCCCCCCCCCCGCCATGGTAGGGGCATCTTCCAGAAGAGTTCCCCCCTCTGCCCCGAGGGGATACTCACCATGTGTGTCATGAAAAGGCCCTTGAGTCTTCTTGAACCACATCTTTCCACTCCTCTGATGCCTGGAGTATGGTTGTTATGGAGTGGAAAAATGCATGCCGACAGTAGAAAGGGTCTTCCCATCTTTCTCACACCTGGCTAATGTGTCTCTGACTTTTGGTTCAAACAAAGAAGTAATATCCATGGGAGCATTAACAAAGGAAGATTTGAAGGGGTCCACAAAATCATACAAGCGCATCCAGGCATAGTGCCTGATGGCAATACCTGTACCCGTTGCTCTAGACGTCCCTTTGAGTGAATGTGCAATAAGCCGCATAGGCAAATTAGAGACAGACTCCAGGGTGGAAAGCTGGTAGACAACCTTGTCAAACACTGCCCCTGCCAGGGTATCTGAAAGCTCAGTTATCACATCCCTTTGGAGATGAGTAAAGTGTGCGAAAAAAATTCAAGGACTGAATAGCGAAGGTTGTTGAAACAAACACCCACTTCCCGAATCTGTCCATCGTCTGGGACTCTCGGTTTGGAGGATGGACAGTTGAACTCTCGTCAGTGAGTTCGTTTTTTGTGGCAGCCACTTTGGCCAATGGGTCTGATCCTCAGACACTGAAAGAATTTTGTCTGGTCTCCGGGAAATTGTCTTTATGGTGTCAGGAGCCATCCACGCATGCTGCACAATGAGTTTGATTAGTTCATCAGCAGGCAGAGTCACCCAAGAAATAGTTGGCCAGGTACAAAAAACCTGCAAGAAAACAAATTCCTCAGAGGATGGATTTGAGGGCTTCCAATCACCCCTCTGTTTTATTATCTCAAGGAAGCCTCCAAAGGAGACATCTTCAGGGGGTGACTGTGCGGACCCTTCTTCTTCATTGTAATCTGTATCCTAAGTGACTGATTCTTCTGGAGAATCCAGGTGGTTCCTCTTGCATGATCTCTTATGGGATGGCTCCTCAGGTGGAAGATCTGTGGATGACTCTGAAGAGAGCGGACCCTGCACTAGGGTATCTTGCTGCTCTTGTGCCCACTGTCCTGGAATAGCAGATTGTGTCAGCTGTGAACCAGAGGGAAAAAATATGGCACTCAGGGATGGTACAAACTA